>NC_138187.1:154311791-154335455 GCF_964194105.1 Spermophilus citellus
GGTCTCTTTAAATTGCTAAGGCTGGCCTTGAACCTTTTTACCTCCTGTCTCAGCCTCTAGAGTTGCTAGAATTATAGGCACACACCATCACACCTGGCCTGTTTTAGTTATTATAAGCCTACATAGTTTATGTGTTTATCTGACTAGCTCCTGAGTCATGGCGTTCTTTTGAAAAATTTATTTGGATATTGCTGCATCTCATATCTTCCAAAAAATCTTTAGAGTTAGGTTATAAAGTTTGGAAATCTTGATGGGATTTTGATAGTGATCATAATCATAGGTTATTTAGGGGATGAATTGACATGGTTGCATTATTGTGTTCTTATGTCAAAGGACATTATCTCCTTTGCCAGTCCCAGGCAATTCTTTGTCCTTCAGTTAAAGATTTTTAATACTCTTCATATTATTTTTGAACCTTTCTTGTTAGGGTTTTTTGTGGGTGTTTTATAATTTTTGTTATTATTGTAAGTTAATCTTTCTGTGTTTATCAGAAGTTAATTTTCTGATTATGTGTAAACTCTATAAAATCTGTTTTAGTATGTGAAGAAATTGTATTTTTTTAACTTTATTGTATTTATTTTTATGTGGTGCTCAGGATCGAACCCAGTGCCTCACGCATGCAAGGCAAGTGCTCTACCACTGAGCTACACCTCCAGCCCCAAGAAATTATATTTTTAAAAAGGAAATATTTCAAACATAAGAAAAGCATAGCATATAAGGTAAAAGGAATAACCATTCAGGTTTAAAAAATGTTAATATTTTGTAGCTTTTTTTAGAAAAAGAACATATTAGAGAAATTTGAGCAACCTTTGCTGCTTAAACCCATTCTTCTCTCTTCCTACCCTAAGGTTAACGCTTCCCTGATATTGTTTATCCTTCTCTTCCATACAGTTAAATTTATTTCATACATAAAATATTTATGATGTGTGTCACAGTATATAATATTGTTTATTTGAAAGATTTATACGAATTCTATACCATACTATGTTCTTCCAATTTTTTTTTTACTATACATGGCATTTATGGTATATAAATATGTAGAAATTCATATTGATGTAGGATTTCACTGTTTATTTAGAATTTTTCATACTGAGAGATTGTTTCCAATTTTGCATAGAATAGGTGCTTGAAGTTCTATTCTGACTGGAAAACTTTTTTTAGTTATTTTTATTAGCCATGTAGACATTTTTTTAGGCATATAGGCAATTTAAAAAGTCAATATAACAAGGTTTAAAGTGAAAAACCAAACAAAACAGCAGCACCTGTCCATGTCCCTTCATATTGGCATTGTCTGGTATAGCAGCAACTAGCCACTATGGCTATTGAGCACTTTAAATGTCTCTTCTCCTAATTGGTAAGTAATATAAGTATTGAAGCCAAGTATAGTATTGCATGCCTGTACTCCTAGGTACTGGGAGACTGAAGTAGGAGGATCACAAGTTCCAAGTCAGTCTGAGCAATCCTGTCTCAAAACACACACAATTTCAAAAACAGTATGAAGAAATGAATGTAAAGTGCGCATTAATTTTTTAAAGTGATTACATATTATGGTTTGGATATATCAGAATAAATAAGGTATATATATAGTTATTTCTTTTTCTTTTTTCTTTGTTTTTTTTTGGTGCTAGAGATTGAACCCAAGGCTGTATGAATGCTAAGCACGTGTTCTACCACTAAGCTATACTTTCAGGGCCTGGGGATGTGGCTCAAGCGCTAGTGTACTCGCCTGGCATGCGTGTGGCCCGGGTTCGATCCTCAGCACCACATACAAACAAAGAAGTTGTGTCCCGAAAACTGAAAAATAAACATTAAAAAATTCTCTCTCTCTCTCTCTCTCTCTCTCTCTCTCTCAAAAAAAAAAAAAAAGATATACCTTCAGCTCCCATTTAAAGTGTTATTAAAATTAATCTTATGAATTAAAAATTTAATACAGTTACTAGAAAATGTAAAGTGACATGTGACTTGATTATGTTTCTGTTGAACAATAGTGCTTAGATAATAAAAACTCTGTGAGAGCAGGAAGTTGGTCTTGTAGTTCCAGTACTTTTTTTTTTTTCCAGCACTGGGGATTGAACCTTGGGACACTCTACCACTGAGCTACATCCCTAGCCCTTTTCATTTTCATTTGGAGTAAGAATCTCACTAAGTTGCTGAGACTGGCCTCAAACTTGTAATCCTCTTTCCTCAACTTCCCTTGTTGCTGGAATTAGGCATGTACCATCTTCTTGAACTTTTAACATTGCTGTGTATGCAGTAGACAATAAATATTTAAATGAATTGATATATTTAGCAAATAGGGAGAGGGCATTTTTCTTTGTTGTGTGTTCAGGGATATTATACCTGGCATGTTACAGTGCATGCTTTGAACTGACCTGAGATTTTCTTGTCATTGATTTGTAAAAAAATTATTTTAAATTTGCCTTTATTCCACAGTGCATGTACTTCCTTTGATTACCTTGTTTTTAGCCTAGATGTACTTTTAAGACTCTAAATGAAACTTTATGAAATCCTGTCTTTATTTTGTTCTATAATTAACCCTGCTATTTGAGAAAACTTTAATGCTTTTATAAGTTCTTGGACATAATTGTTTCAGGTTTTCCGTTTCTTGAAATTATTAACTGTCTTCATTAATCTTGGCCATGGGCGCGGTCGTCAAGGTGGCTTCAGCGTTGAGCTACTATTCTTTCAAGCTGTTTCCTCAAGTCTGAGCTTGTGTTTATCTTTTTATATTTAATATTATTTCTTCTTTCTTCTTGGCATTGTATGGAATCTTTCCATTTTATCATTTTTATTCTTTAAAATCATTCCCCCTCCCTTTTTTTGGGAGGTATTGGGGATTATTTAATCCAGGGGGATTTAAGCACTGAGCAATATCCCTTGTCATTTTTTTCTTTTTTTCTTTTGAGACAGGGTCTTGCTAAGTTGCTTAGGGACTCTCTAAATTGCTGAGGCTGGCTTTGAACTTGTGATCCTCTTGCCTCAGCCTCCTGAGCCACTGGGATTACAGACTTTTGCCACCCAGCTAAAATTATTTCCTCTTAAAAATTTTAAGAGCTTATGTAATTTTATTTTTTATTTTTGTAGATATTTGAGAAGTCTGTCTTAAACAGGGTTATATTGAATCTTTACATCTGTGTCTTTAGATTTTGGTTATCTTTCTATTCAAGACATTTTCATTATTTCTCTGATTTACACTGTTATTTGCCTTTTAATATTTTCTCAATAGCCTTATATTTGTAAATTAATTTTTCATTGATCTCTTTTCTGGACTTCAGAGTTGGTTTTTCATTGTTAAATGTCATCAGATTAATTTCTGCTTGTGTTGAGCTGTTTATATTCTGTAGAAGTTGACTCTTCTACCTCAGTGATTTTCTCTGGGTGGAGACCAACTCCAGCTTGTGTAATACATAGAAAACTTACATGATAGTGGGAGCTCAGGGTCTCAAGGACAGGAATGCAGCTAGGCCTGTCCAGAAACAGGAAGTCAAAGACCACTAGAAACTCAGCCAGTATTTATTTTCTGTCTCTTGTTTTGGCTTCTGTTTGCTTATTTTATTTCTTCTCTCAGACCTTCAGTTCATATCATTTCTTCCCATTTTTTTTAACCCTCTACGCTGATGAAGAGGAACAGTCTATATGAAAAACATTAATTTCTTAGTTTTAGCTCCAAGTTTCCAGGAGTGTCACTGTGATTGTGGTCACCTCATCTATTAACAGGGTTTCTCAGCCTCTGCAATGTTATTGAGATTTTTGGGTTTAATAAATATATTTTGTGGGGACTGTATTGTGTATCATAGAATATTGAGTAGCATCCTATCCTCAACTAAGTTTCAGTAGCACTTCCTGCCTAGTTTTGACAAACTAAAATGTCTCCAGATATTGCCAGATGTTTGTATAGCAATAAAACTAACTCGGCTGAGAACCAGTAACCTAGAATGTATTTGAGTGCTATAGTCTCTACTGTGTGAGGACATTTTGGAAGAATCTTTAGGAGGCTGGGTAGATATTTCCAAAATTCAACACTTATTTTTCATAATAGTTGGAATTTTATTTATTTATTTATTTTTTTAGCAGTGCTGGGATTGAATGCAGGGCCTTGCACATGCTAGGCAAGTGTTCTACCACTGTGCTAAAAATCCCTAATTTGGATGTTCCTTTTAAAATTATTTTTTCTTAGCTGATTGCAATGGCATACACACCTATAATCCCAGTGACTCAGGAGGCTGAGGCAGGAGAATCACAAGTTCCTGGCCAGCCTCAGCACCTTTAGGAGACCCTCAGCAACTTAGCAAGACCCTGTCTCAAAATAAAAAAATAAAAAGGACTGGGGATGTAGCTTAGTGTCCCTGGGTTCAATCCTCAGTGTCAAAAATAGATAAATAAGTAATAAGATTTTTTTCTTATTTGTTTTGAATATGTTTTTTACTACTTGAAATCTTTCACTGGAATTATAGAGCTTACCATTTTTGACAATTGTCTGCATTTCTCTGAATCTCCCACTGGTTTTTTTTTTTTTTTTTTTAAACCCTAAGAGTGAGTGTATATATATATGTGTAAGGGTGTTGGTTTTTTTTTTTTAATATTTTTTAGTTGTAATTGACACAATACCTTTATTTATTTATTTTTATGTGGTGCTGAGGATCAAACCCAGGGCCTTGCATGTGCTAGGCAAGCATGGAAATGCTCTACTGAGCCATAACCCCAGCCCCAGTATGTTGGTTGTTTTTAAGATGAAATTTATGATTTTGGTGGCATAGGCCTAGGTGTAAAAATTTAGAACTGGAAGAGACATTAGAAATAGTATATTCTAATACACTTGATTTATAGACAGGTAGACTGATACTTGGAGAGTTGAAACAAGTGGCCATGTATATATAGAGTAGATGAAGGGAGAAAAAGTAATCTTTCCCTCACTCGTCCCTGTTCATGGCTGAGACTGTTCTAACAGAATAACAAGAGAAAAGCATACAAATTTGTTTTAGGTATATGTGACACTGAGTCCTTCAGAAATGCAGGCCCAGAGAAACAGAAATAGGTGTAATTTTATTTTTTTGTAGTTGTAGATGGACAGAATGCCTTTATTTTATTTATTTTTATGTGGTGCTGAGGATTAAACCTAGTGCCTCATGCATGCTAGGCAAGTGCTCTGCTGCTGAGCACAGCCCCAGCCCATGAATGTAATTTTAAGGTTTATGTTTGATTAAAATTAGACAGTTGTGTAGAACTGTAATTGAACAAAGGGAGAATCAATTGATGATAACAAACTAAGTTACAAGACCTTTGGTTCAGATTCTTTTCATTGTTCTTGTATCTTCAGATATAAAGGCATGCCTTTCCTTTTGGTATAGAGGAATGAAGTATAGAGGGACCTCTGGAAGGAGGGCCTTATGATCCGCTTCAGACAGGAAGGTCAGATTTCTTTTTATGTTCTGCTTCAAGATAGAAAGGTGGGAGAAGGTCAGAGAGAACTTCCTGCTTCTGCTATTTCTTTAGATACCAAGTTGCTGTGTTTTGGGTGGTATCCCCAGAACCCAGTCATAGAGCACAGAAAAATTGGGATCCAACCTTGTTTCTAGATACAGTTTCCAGTTATCTTTTATTGGCATCTGTTTTTTTTTTTTTGGTACTATTATTACATAACAATATTTATTGAGTACTTATGTACCAACTGTGCTGCAGACTTTAATTATTTTATTTAATCCATACAATAAGTTATGAAAATGGATCTCAAAATGAGATATGTGTATTTCCAAAAATTATGCTCTTAATTATTATGTCTAATAGTAGGATGATGGTTTAAGGGTTGGGTGCCTGTGTGTCAGATGCATTAGTCTATCTTATTTAATCCTGAAATTAACTCTAGGATCTGTACATATTTTCTGTGTTTTTTTTTCAGACAAAAATATTTGGCTGAAAGAAATTATTTCTTGACCTTTTTTTTTTTTTAAAGAGAGAGTGAGAGAGGGGAGAGAGAGAGAGAGAGAGAGAGAGAGAGAGAGAGAGAGAGAATTTTTAATATTTATTTATTTATTTTTAATTCTCGGCGGACACAACATCTTTGTTGGTATGTGGTGCTGAGGATCGAACCCGGGCTGCACGCATGCCAGGCAAGCGCGCTACTGCTTGAGCCACATCCCCAGCCCTTATTTCTTGACTTAAGCCTACACTACTAGTGGGTAGCAGAGCTTGACTTCAGGTTTTATGGTTTCCCCAGTTCTCTGCTGCACCTAAGGGAGATGATCCTGTACTGATGTTACACTGTTTTCACAAAGTCTTCACCATAATATAATAAAAGGAAAAATCAAATATAATTCACTTTATTAAGATTAATAAATAACTGACTTTTTCATTTTGAAACTAGTCTTCATATACTATTTTTGTGCCTCATTATTTTTGGACTTAAATCTAAAATATTAAAGAAACCTAAATAATTACTATTAGTAGAAAAATACTTCTTTAAAAAAGTATATTTAAGGAGCTAGGGTCGTAGCAGTGGTAGAGCGCCTCTCTCGCTCCTGTGAGGCTCTGGGTTCGATCTTCAGCATCTCATAAAGATAAATAGACATAATAATATGTCTGTCTACAACTAAAAACAAAAAAAATTAAAGGTATATTTAAGAGATTAATAGAATGACTTTCCTGACTAATGTAAAAATTTTACATAAAGTTGTTGCAAGAAATAATTGTAAAATTCCTAGAGTGTGAATGGCAAATTATACTCAGTGATAGCTATTATTACTTTAAAAAAAAAACCAGGGCCTCACGCATGGTAGACATGTCATCTACCGTTGTTTTGGGGTACTACTTTTTAATTTGAGTTAAGATCTTACTAAATACTCCATACTGGTCTCAAATTAATGATTCACCTGCCTCAGCCTGTGGATTAGTTAGGATTACATGTGTGTGTAACCTGGTTTCTGTTATTACTTTTTTTTTTTTTTAGTTGTAGTTGGACACAATGCCTTTATTTTATTTATTTTTATGTGGTGCTGAGGATCGAACCCAGCGCCTTGCGCATACTAGATGAACACTCCACCACAACCACAACCCCAGCCACAACCCCAGCCCTTCTGTTATTACTTTTTAAAAGTTGTTTTCATTTTTATTAGTTAAAGTACTTTCAGGCAGTTCTAAATATAATTGAAAACAATCTGAAAGATGTTAAGGCATGTAATTTTGAGATCGTGATACAAAGTAGTACAATTTCTTTAGGTATGTTCTGTGCCTAGGCTTAATTACCAGATTTTTATGCTTCTGTATATGTAGATAAACATAAAATATAATTTTTTTTGCCTTTTTAAAAATTTTTAAAATTTATTTCTTATGTACATGGCAATAGTAGAGTGCATTACATTCATAATTATCCATTCATAGTACAAATAAAATATAATTTTGCTTTGTGTTGTTACAAACCAGCATTCTGATTGAATGTGTTCACCACTTAGGTAAATCACAGTCTTTCTTTCTTTGCTCTCTGATCCTAAAATACCTTCTTACTCTCTTTTTAAAAATGTTTTTAGTTGTAGATAGACATAATAAATTTATTTTATATGTCTCTGTGTGGTACTGAGGATTCAGAACCCAGTGCTTCACACTTTCTAGGCAAGCACTTTCCTACTGAGCCACAACCCTAGCCCCCATTCTCATTCATAGAAAAAATCCAGTTGTCAAGGCCTTAAAACAAGAAATAAATAAATAAATAAATTTAAAAAAAAAAAAAAAGGAATAGAGAACCAGTGGAACTAAGTCTGGAAGGTGAGTGGAGGTAATGTTATATGTGGGTGTACTGAGGATCATGGCACTCTGTTGACAAGAATCATTTTATAGCTGGGCTTCTTGGAAACTGGAGCTGGTAAGCTATTAGAAAATAAGACTGCATACCCCGCCTTTCTCATTCAGGGGCCACAAGGTTTTGGCAACTCTTGCTCTGTACATCTGTTCAATTTTCCTGTCTTCCAGCTGGCTTTCTCCATTTCAGCTCGTCTGTGGAGTATAATGGTTTTTCAGCTCAGCTCATGATGAAAACTCTCAGTGTATGTTTTTTTTTTTTTTTTTTTTGGGCACTTATCCCTATTGCTAAATGATTTTTTAAAAATTATTTTATTTACTGAAGAGTCTACATTTAAGTGGTTCAAAATCCAAAAGGTATGCTAGGCGTGGTGGCATGCACATGCCTGTAATCCTAGCAACTCTGGAAAGCTGAAACAGGAGGATTTTGAGTTTGAGGCTAATTTTAGCAATTTGGTGAGACCTTGTCTAAAATAAAAATGTTGTGGCGGGGCTGGGGATGTGGCTCAAGCGGTAGCGCGCTTGCCTGGCATGCGTGCGGCCCGGGTTCGATCCTCAGCACCACATACCAACAAAGATGTTGTGTCCGCCGAGAACTAAAAAATAAATAAATATTAAAAAAAAAAAAATGTTGTGGCTCAGAGGAAGAGCGCTTGCCTAGCATGCATTAGGCACTGGGTTCGATCCTCAGCACCACATAAAAATAAAATGAAGATATTGTGTCCACCTACAACTAAAAAATAAATGTTTAAAAAAATTAAAAAAAAGAAAAGGATGGGATGTAGCTCAGTGGTAAAGTGCCCCTGGGTTCAATGCCTGGTACCAAAAAGAAAAAAAAAAAATTCAAAAGATATGTAAAAGTTTTCCTGCCACTTCTTTTCCTGTAGCCATCTTAATTCAGATCACTATTTTTTTTTTATGTTTCCAGAAATGTATTATGCATATATATCTCTGGCTCTTTTTTTCTTTTAGATAATGATAACATATTATGTATATTATTTGGCACCTTGCTTTCCCCCCCTTTATCTTGGAGATTTTTCCATGTCTATAAATAAAGAACCTGCTTTTTTGAGGGGGGGCTGGGGTTGTGGCTCCGCGGTAGAGCGCTCACCTAGCACGTGCGAGGCCCTGGGTTCGATCCTCAGCACCACATAAAGACGGATAAACAAAATAAAGGTATTGTGTACAAATAAAAAAAAAAAAAAGAACCTGCTTTTTTTTTTTTTTAGTGTATAATAGAATTTCATTGTATACATGGGTTATAAATTAGGATGTTTACAATGTTCTAAGGAGGAGTGTGTATCAAGTGCTAGTATAGCTATAGAATAAATGCCTCAGAAGCTTGGTGTGGTGGTAATCCCAGCTACTGGGAAGTTTGAGACGAGAATCACAACCAGTCCAGTGTGAACAATTTAGTGAGACCCTTGCTCAAAAACAAAAAACAGAACAATTGACATCCCCCAAACAAACAAACAAAAACAAGAATAAATGCCTGGAATTGGAATTGTTGACAGCAGGAGCATGGGGATTTTGTAATAACCATTTATTGAATAACTTTATACATCTCTGTGTGTGTGTATGCGCGCTGTTGCGCACCTGCTCGCTGGGGATTGAACCCAGCTCTTTCTGTGTGCTAGGCAGTCACTTTACCACTAAGTGATCATCCAGCCCTTGAATAAACTTTTATCCACCATTTTGTTTATAGAGTGAATATTCTTTTCTGAAATGTTTGGGACTAGAAGTGTTTCAAATTTGGGGTTTTTGGACTTTAGAATATTATGCAGATTGAGAATCACTAATTAAAAATTCTGAAATCTGAAATGCTTCAAAAATATGAAATAGAAGTTTTGGATTTGTGAACATTTGGGATTTTGGAGAATTTCAAATTAAGTATGCTCAACCTGTACTGACATCCTGTGTGCATTGGATTTCATTTCTAGCCATTCTGTTCTCTTGATTTGCTTGTTTAATTATGATCTATTATTACACTGTTTAATTTTTATACTTTTATAATATGCAGTATAGCATGCTGATAATGATCTAGACTTGAGCTAAACCACCTGGCTTTGAATCTTGTCTTTACTATTTCCTTAGCTTTGTGAACTTGGGTAAGTTTCTTAACATTGCTGTAGTTGAATGCCCTTATTTGTAAAATGGAGATGATGATGATAATTTGTATATAGACATTTAAGTCCTTTCCTGTTTTTTAAACTGAAATGAAATATCATTGTGATATTAATTTTTTTATGTGGCCTTTGAACAGAACATACTTAGTCTAAGTCATTGTTAACTGTTGAAAACACAAATGTGGAGGAGGACAGCAAGGTTATATGTTATTCCTTTTTAAATGTCATCAGTTTAATTTCTTTCAAGAAGGAAGCGTGGGTTTCCTGTCTAGATTTTAGGTGGTTATTTATAAAGGAATAGCACTCCCACATTGTTAATAGCTAATTTGCAAATGTACATTTTAACTGGTAATAAATAGAAATATATTGGAACTAACTCACACTTTTTTCCTTTTAGAAAAAGTATGTACAGGCTGGGGATATATCTCAGTTGGTAGAGTGCTTGCCTCACATGCACAGGCCCTGGGTTCAATCCTAGCACCAAAAAAGAAAAGAAAAAAGTATTAACAGTCATCAGGGTTTTTTTTTTTTTAAATACAATGTAGATGGCCAGTATTATTTATTAAATTGCATCGAATGATATCTATACCAGTGTGATTAATTTTTTTATCATCTTTAAATATTAAAGGCATTCTATTTAAATATAGAATTTCGAATTTAATCATCCCATAGTATATCTAGTATATTTGTGACTGGTAGGAGTTTTTAAGAGTTGAGCATTAATAGTTGACTTACCAAATACAAATATCAGTAAATAGCGGCACATTTTGGACAGAAAATGGGGATCACCAAAAAAAAAAAAAACCAAAAAAACCCACATTACTTCCTAATGGACCATCTCAATTAGGCAAAAAAAAAGCAAACATAGCAGGCTTGAGATTCATATCCTTAGGGAGGTCTGCTTGAAAGTTGACCCTTGGCTGACATCTGGGAACTCAGATTTTGGGTGGGTTCTCATTATTCCACCAAATGAAGAGTGGCTCATTATGCCTAAACTGTTTATACAAACATTGTGGTTTATTTTGAACTCCTGCTTTCTTTCTGGGAGTTTGACTTTTCTTTCTCTCCCTCCCTCCCCACCCCTCCCTACCCCCCTCTTTCTTTCTTTCTTTTTCCCCCCCAGTACTGGGGATTGAATTCAGGGCATTGAGCATTGCTAGGCAAGCACTCTACCTCTAAGCTACATCCTCGGCCCTTTTAAACAATTTTCATTTTGAGACCAGATCTCACTAAATTGCCCAGGCTGCCCTTGAATTTGCCATCCTCCTGCCTCATCCTACCCAGTAGCTAGGATTACAGGTGTTTGCCTCTGTGCCCAGATAGGCAGAGGATGTTTATGTGACTGGCTCCCAAGAAAATCTTTGGGTACTAAGTATCGAATGAGCTTCCTTGGAGACTTTTTTTTGGGGGGGTGGTTGGGTACCGGGGGTTGAACTCAAGGGCACTTGACCATTGAGCCACATCCCTAGCCCTATTTTGTATTTTATTTAAAGACAGGGTCTCACTGAGTTGCTTTCTACCTCACTTTTGCTGAGGCTGGCTCTGAACTCATGATCCTCCTGCATCAGCCTCCCAAGCTGGAATTACAGGTGTGTGCCACCGTACCCAGCTTCTTGGAGACATTTTATGTGTTTGATTGATTGATTGATCTATCTATCTGTCTATCCATCCATCCATCCATCCATCCATCTACCCCACCTCCAAACTCATATTTATATGTATTGCTGGGGAATTGAGTGAGTTCTACATGCTTCTGTGGGAGAAAACTTTTTGAAGCCTGTGCCTGGTTTCCTTCAGACTTGTCCCATGTGCCTTTTCCATTTGCTGATTTTGCTTTGTATTCTTTTGCTCATAAGTGTACTCACAGCCAGGAGTACACTTATTTGCTGAGTTCTGAGACCTCCTAGTGAGTCATCAAGGCTGGAGGTGGTCTTGGGATCCCCTGACACAGCAGTCAATCAGATACACAAATAACTGGAAACTACCATGTTCATATGAAGCCTCTGTGTGGAACCATCTGATGATTTTTTTTTTTTTTTTTTTTTTGCTTTAAATTGTGTCTAGGGTAGTAGGTAGAATGAATAAAACTAAAAATTAGAGTCTAAAGAAGTAAAAACTTGTGAGTCAAAACTTTTAAGGTTTTATCTTTGTGAAACTGCATTTTGGTGTCTTGCTTTGTGCTAAGCTTCTCTACTTTATAGAAATATGTAGTTGTGGGGCTGGGGTTGTAGCTCAGTGGTAGAGAGCTTGCCTAGCATGTGTGAGGCACTGGATTTGATTCTTAGTACCACATAAAAATAAGTAAATGAAATAAAGGTATTGTTTCCATCTACAGCTAAAAAATAAATATGTAATTGTGGGATAAGAACTACACATAAATATGATCAAAGTGCTATGATGTAGAAAGTACATGGGTTCAATGGAACTTTGTTTTTATACCTTTATCTTGAGGTTGTCATAAATTAGTTGATACCTGTGTGTTACCAAGTTTCAGTAAATGAAGAGTGTTGAAAAGTTGCAAGAATAGCACAAAGAACTTTCAGTTACTTTTTGCCTAGATTCTCCATTTGTTAATATTTTGTCTTGCTCATCTTAGACCATTCCCCCTTATCTTTTCTTTCTCTTAACCAGAAATATATATAAAAATCACCTGGAAAATACTTAAAAAAAAAATAGGTGTTCTGTTGAACCAAGAAGGATTCTGGAGAAATAAAATAAACACTCTTCTTGATGATTTGGATATATACATCAGGTTAAAATTTAGTTTACTATACATTGCCTGTAATCCCAGCTACTCAAAAGGCTGAGGCAGGAGGATTTTGAGTTTGAGGCCAACCCATAATGAGACACTGTCTCAAAAAAAAAAAAAAAAAAGAAAGAAATGGTTCTTTATGATGATAAGTTTATATTCTTTTGATGGGGACAGAAGGACCCTCAAAATTGCAGTAGGTTTAATTGCACAATCTTCAAGTGTATTTGATTTAGTCTTTAGCTTTTTAAATATTTTATTATCTCCTGGGTCCCATTGTTGCTGTTGAGAAAAGTAACTGACAGTAAATTGACTGTCCTGGAGACAATTTGTCATTTCGATCTGGCAGTTTTATGAATCTTTTTGTCTTTAGTATCCTGCATTTTCACTACAAGTAATTAGGTATAGATTTCTTACTCTGCTAGCAATTCTTCATATGTATTGAAACTACAGCAGTTTTGGAAAAGTCTCAGCAATTATGTCTTCAAATACTGCCTCCTTCTCAGTTTTTCTTCTTTCCTTTTTGAATATTGTTCAGATATATGTTAGACTTTGTGTTCTGCCTTTGTTGTTGATCTTCTGTTCCATAGTTTTAATTTTTCTATCACTGTGCAAAACTTTCTTTTTTTTTATTTATTCTTTAGTTGTAGTTGGACACAATACCTTTATTTATTTATTTTTATGTGGTGCTGAGGATCGAACCCAGGGCCCCGCATATGCTAGGCGAGCACTTTACCACTGAGCCACAACCACAGCCCCAAAACTTTATTTCTTCATAGTGCCCTTTGTTGATTTAATGACTGTTTAAGCCTTGCACTGAGCTTCTCATTTCAATTATATTTTTCACTTCTGCAAGTCATATTTTATTTATTTTACTTTATAGTTTTGGGGACTGCAAAGCCCAGGGTTTCATGCCTGATAGGCAAGTACTCAACCACTGAGCCACATCCCCAGCCCTGTTTTATATTTTATTTAGAGTCTGGGTCTCACTGAGTTGCTTAGTGTCTCGCTAAGTTACTGAGGCTGGCTTTGAATTTGTGATCCTCCTGAGCCACTGCACCTGGCCTCTTTTTTGTTTTTTTGCATTAAGGATCTAACCCACTGTTGTCATGTTGAGTTTCATTCCAGTCTCCCCGCAACACACACACAATTTTGAATCAGGGTCTTGCTAAGTAGCTAAGGGTCTCCCAAGTTACTGAGACTAGTTTTACTAAGCTGCTGAAGCTGGCCTTAAACTTGTGATCCTTCTGTCTCAGCCTTCTGAGTCAGTACAGTTTTGTGCCACCATACCCAGCCCCCCCCACCCCCCGTTTGGTAGAATACTGTAAACATAACATAAATTTTAAAATAACATCCTAACAATTTTTAAATTTACAGTTTAGTGTGTTTGTTGTTATGCAACCATCATTACCATTTATCTACAGAACTCTCTTCATTTTTCTGAGCTGAAACTTTATATCCATTAAAAGAATAACCCTACTGGATGTGTGTGGTTGCACACTTGTAATCCTAGCCTCTGGGGAAGCTGAAAAAGATCTGGGGGATTTGCAGGTAAATTGATGGAGTTGGAGAATATCATGCTAAGTAAGTAAGTAAGCCACTCCCCAAAAAGCAAAGGCCAAATGTTCTCTCTGATAAGTAGATGCTGATCCATAATGGTGGGGAAATCATTGGAAAAATGCAGGAACTTTGATTGGGCAAAGGGGAGGGAGGAGCTGGGAGGGGGTATGGGGGTAGGAAAGATGGTGGAATGAGATGGACATACATATGGTGTGACAATACATTGTGTATAATCAGAGAAATGAAAAGTTGTGCTTCAATTATATGTGGTGAATCAAAATGCATTCTGCTGTCATATATATCTAATTAAAATAAATAAATTTAAAAAAATAAAAAAATTAATGCACATGGACTCACTAGGAAAATCTGGGAGAGTATCTGAATTATTTAAGAGGGGTAGTGTGGGTATGGTTTTGAGTAGAGGGAAAGGTCTAGGATAAACTTTTTGAGGCAAGGACTTTCTTTAAAAATCAATGAAGGGCTGGGGATGTGGCTCAAGCGGTAGCGCGCTCGCCTGGCATGCGTGCGGCCCGGGTTCGATCCTCAGCACCACATACCAACAAAGATGTTGTGTCCGCCGAGAACTAGAAAATAAATATTAAAAAAAAAAAAATTCTCTCTCTCTCTCTCTCCTCTCTCTCTCTCTAAAAAAAAAAAAAAAAAAAAAAAAAAACAATGAAAGTATTACCCAAACTCTGCAGAAAAGAAGGCATAGCTTTTCTGGAAGGTTTTGCACCCCCCTCCCCCCACCCCCCTTCTCCTAAAGGGAGGAGCTTGCTGTTCTGGAATCTGTGTGGGTCCACCTTTATTCACAATTGTTAGTCTGACACAGTAACTATAATGCTTTGGGGGGAGAAAGCTCTGTTGTTTTGAAGGGTTGACACCAACTTTCACACAGTGAACACATCACTTATTTTGGTGAATGGTTTTCCTATAGTCAATTAAAATTCTTTTCCATAATTATTTGACATAAGAGCATCAATAAGACTAAGTCATGCAAATACAAAACCTAAATGTTCCCTTAACATAAGGCAATAAAGAAACTTAAAAACAAGGTATTTTTTTTCAGTCTTTTTTTTTTTTAACACAATATCTTTACCTATTTATTTTTATGTGTTACTGAGAATCGAACCCAGTGCCTCACATGTGTGAGGCAAGTGCTCTACTACTGAGCTACAGCCCCAGCCCAACAAGGTATTTCTTTAATCAAAATAAATAATGCATTGGAATAAAAAAATAATAATAATAAAAAAAGTTTGGGGATGTGGCTCGGTTGTTAAGACCACTAGATTCAATCCCTGGTATCAAAAAAACACCCCCAAACAAAAAAACCTTTCCTCCCTCATCTCAAGCAATGGCAAACACCATTCTTCTTTCTGTCTCTATGAATTTGATTACTCCAGGTGTCTTACTGTCTTACTCCAGTGGACTCTTACAGCATTTGTTCAGCATTTGGCTTACTTCATTTAACATACTGTCCTTTTGTTTCATCTGTGTTGTATCATGTGTCAGAATTTAAGACTGATAAATATTTTGTTGTCTGCATATATATTTTGTTTGCCCATTCATGTAGATTGTTTCGATTTATTGGCTATTGTGAATAATGAACCTATGAATATGAGTTTCCCTGCTTCAATTTAGTTAGGTATATATCTGGAAGTGGAATTTTTGGATCCCCACTATACTGTTTTTCATAGTAATAGCACCACTTCACATTCCTACCCACAGTGTATAAGGGCTCCAATTTTTCTAAATCTCACCAACATTTGTTATTTTCTGTTTAATAAATCATTTTAAAAAATCATAGTAATGGGTATGAGGTCATATATCAGTATGGTTTCGATGCACATTTCCATAACAGCGCCCCCCTCCCCCTGCAATGGGGATTGAATCCATGGCCTTATACATGTTAGGGAAGTACTCTACTAATGAACTCCATCCCCAGCTCTTTTACTTTTATTTTATTTTGAGAGAGGGTCTTGCTAAGTTGCCCAGGATGGACTTAATACTACTGTAGAGTAGCTGAGATTAAATGTGTGTGCCATGTGCCTGACAGTGTTGATCCTCTTTTAATGACCATTTGTATGTCTTCCTTGTAGAAATTTTCAAGTCCTTTGCCCATTTTTAAATCAAGTTATTTGCTTTTTTTGTTGTCAATTTGTTGGTTTTTTTTTTTTAACCTTTTAGTTGTAGTTAAATCCATTTATTTTTATATGGTACTGAGGATCGAACCCAGGTCCTTGCACGTGCTAGGTGGGCGCTCTACCACTGAGCCACAACTCCACTCTTTTTTGATCATGTCCTTTAGTTTTCTTATATACTATCCTTACTTTTTTTCAAGCATATTAAATGTCATATATTCATAGCAGAGTCATTCCAAAATTTAGCATCTTAATATTTATCACTTAATTTCCAAGGGTCAGAAATCTGAGAGTGATATAGTTGGCTATATATTTGGTTGTTGTTGTTGTTGTTGTTGTTTGGTATTGAGGATTGAACACTTGATCATTGAGCCCAGCCCCATTTTGTATTTTATTTAGAGATAGGGTCTCACTGAGTTGCTTAGCACCTCGTTTTTGCTGAGACTAACAAATCCAGTGCCTCATGATCCTCCTGCCTCAGCCTCCCAAGCCAGTGGGATCACATGCATGTGCCACCATAGCTGGCTAGCTGGCTGGTTTTAGCTAATACAGATAATATTAACAATACCAATAATATTAACATGATGTCTGCCTTTGTTCAAAATGGTTTATAAATTTATCATTTTATCTTTATAACAATTGTGTAAGATAACAGAGTCCTTTAAATAGCCCTTTCATGATATTAGTGGCCAGAACTTGAATTTAAGTCAAGAAAAGGTAGGAAACATGGTACTATTAGGAGCAGTTAATAGTGGAATTTTACTCAGGGTTGTTGATTTAGTTATTTGAAGGATAGATAGTAGTTAAGTAGGTGGATGAATAGAGAGGTAGGGAGAATATTTTAAGTGAAACAGAATGTGCAAAGACCATATGAATGAGGAAGCGGGGTAGTATTATTTTCAATGGGTACAAGTATGATTGAAAAGCCCTTGTTTTCCTTGTATTCTTCAGTAGATTTTGCTTATTAGCAAAAACAAAAGGTGGTCATTGTTTATTTTTGATTTGTTTATAAATAACTTGTAAGTCATCGATGCCCTATAGTCATTTTTCTTCTACTTTAGCAGAAATTATGCGATGTGAAAAAATTGTTTTTTTCAAGCCACTGTTAGTTTCTCAAACACACTTTGGCAGTCACTGACTTTTCAGAAAGTACTCTATTTAATATTCATGATTTGATTGTTGACATTTAGATCAGTGAAGTAGTTTAATTTCCACAATGATTTCCTTTGCTTTAAATTATGTTATTAGAATGGAAATGTAACTGATGTGACACAGCAATATGTATACGGGGTAAAAATGGGAGTTCATAACCCACTTGAATCAATCTGTGAAATATGGTATATTAAGAACTATGTAATGTTTTGAACAACCAACAATAAAATAATTTAAAAAAATTATGTTATTAGGAAACTATTAAGATAGAGTTAAAATTTCTAAATTCATGCTTTTGTATAGAATTCTTGGAAGAGTTTACAATATTAGAGATTTTGAAAACAATGTTTCTGTATTTCTGTCTTGCAGGACTCCTGTTAAATTAAAAATTGTAGAATTTATGAAAACCAGTACTAACATTGCTTTGACCCTGAGATTTTAGGTGGGATTTTAAGTGAATTTATTAGGATCATAGATTTAGAATGTTTAATTTAGTAAACTGGTGTTCCTCACCAGTCCACTAGGGGATACTCCAGTACTTAGGAAGAAAATCTAATTGCCACTGTAGTTTAAAAATTATCTCCCGGGGGCTGGGGATGTGGCTCAAGTGGTAGCGCGCTGGCCTGGCATGCGTGCGGCCCGGGTTCGATCCTCAGCACCACATACCAACAAAGATGTTGTGTCCGCCGAGAACTAAAAAATAAATGTTAAAAATTCTCTCTCTCTCTCTCTCTCCTCTCTCACTCTCTCTTTTAAAAAAAAAAAAAAATTATCTCCCACTTAGTATAATTATCTTTTTCTTGTTGTTGACATAGAATAAAAGAAAGTAGATTTTAGGCTGGCTTAGGCTATTAATTTGACAATAATAGTCACCTTTCAAAAGGATTTGCTGCATTTTTAAAATGTAGAAATTCATAGTATCAATGGTTGGCCACATTATCTATTGTGTTCTTCATACCAACTTCTTGAGCAATCCAGAAAAACTGATTATTGGGTTTGGGAAGTGCTCAGTGCTGGAGTGTTCGTCTGGCATGTATGAAGCCCTGGGCTTAATCCCCAGCAGAGCAAAAAAAGAAAAAAAAAGGTGTAGAATTCAATGTTTATTTTAAGTTATAGATGTACTGTGTCCATTTATTTATTTATTTTTATGTGGTCTGAGAATCAAATCCAGTGCCTCACACAAGCTAGACAAGCACTGTACCACTGAGCTACAATCCCAGCCCTCAATGTTTTTTTTTTTTTTAAACTGATAATTATATATTTTTTTCTTCCTTTGCACAAGCACATAATGTCTCTCATTTATTTATTTGGGTACCAGGGATTGGATCTGGGGCACTCAAGCACCGAGCCACATCCCCAGCTCTATTTTGTATCTCATTTAGAGACACGGTCTGAGTTGCTTAGCACTTTGCTTTTTTTTTTCCCTCCTAGTGTAGTTGGACACAATACCTTTATTTTTATTTGTTTTTTAATTTTAATGTGGTGCTGAGGATCGAACCCAGTGCCTCCCATGTGCTAGGTGAGTGCTCTACCACTGAGTGACAACCTCAGCCAGCACCTTGCTTTTGTGGAGGTTGGCTTTGAACTCTCAATCCTCCTGCCTCTGCCTTCTGAGCCACTGGGATTCTACTGCACCCAGCATCTCATTTATTTCATTTAAAATATTTTTAAAGTTGTAGTTAGACACAATATCTTTTATTTATTTATTTATTTATTTTTAAAGACACAATCTTTATTTTACTTATTTATTTTTATGTGGTGCTGAGGATTGAACACAGCGCCTTGCATGTGCTAAGAGAGCGCTCTACCATTGAACCACCACCCCAGCCCCATTTTAAGTTTTAGTTTTCCTTGAAAGTTCAGGAAAGCCAATTTCTTGGTGAGTTTGTTATTATAATTTTCTTCACTACATCATGTGTTCTCTTTTGAACAATTGTCTTAAAAAGTATGGAATAGATGACCTTAGGTACAGACAACAGGATCATTCTTGTTGTTGTCAAATATTTAACAGTTTAATATCTTGATTTCTTCCTGCCAACTTAAGTAGATATAATTTAACTTATAGTTTGAAGAAAAATGTATCAAAAGTTGAGTTTCATATTTAAAATAGCAAAATTTTAAGAGAAGAGTTCCAGTGCAGCCAGGCATGAATTACATGCCTATAATCCCAGCTTCCAGGAGGTTGAGGAAGGAGGATCACAAGTTGAAGGCCAGACTTGGCAACTTAGTGAGACCCTGTTTCAAAAAGGGCCCAGGATGTAACTCAATAATAAAGCACCCCTGGGTTCAATCTCCAGGACCCCCCACCCTCTGCAAAAAAAAAAAAAAAATGTTTAGCTCTTGTATATATTAGGAAAAGATTATCAGACTTAATGGTTCAGAAAATATTTTTTTTCCAACCAAAAAGCCTTTATTTATTTATTTAGACATGGTCTTGGTAATTTGCCCAGGTTGGTTCCAAATTCCCAAGCTCAGGCAATCCTCCTGCCTCAGTGTCCTAATACCTGCAACTACAAATGCTCACCACCCACCACACCTGACTAAAAGTTTTTATTTATTATAAATTTAGTTTTCTTAACTTTTTAAAAAATTCTGTGTGGTACGATGGTGCAATTTTATTGCATATAGTGTATTTCATTTCTCTACATCTGATATGTAAGTACTTAAGGTTAAGTGAATTATCAGATTTAACTCATTGATTTATGCTATTTTATAAATACAACAAATAGGTGAGGGTGTGTACTGTCATGACTCCATGATTTGGAAATTGGAAATTCAGGCAGTGTGGGACAAAAACAAGTATACTTATTTGTCCAGTGAAAGTAAAGGTGGTGGGGCTGGGGTTGTGGCTCAGCGGTAGAGCACTTGCCTAGCATGTGTGAGGCCCTGGGTTCCATCCTCAGCACCACATATAAACAAATAAATAAAGGTATTGTGTCAACTACAACTAAAAAATATTTTAAAAAAAGAAGGAAAGTATAGGTGATATCAGAATAACTGAGAATTTGTTTTAATTAGTGCTGGGTAATAGATTTTGGATATAATAGATTTAGTAGTGTTGTGTGGAAGGGTTACATTTGACATATTTTTTATCTTCCTAAAAAAAGGAGGGCAAGAGCTGAAGAGTGTTGGGATAATTAGGTCTTTTAGTTGTGTATCTGGTTAGATTGACTAGTGTTCCCAGTAGCACCTTTGGTACAGAGTCAGAGACAAGGTGTTCCTATGGAGCATTTTGACAATTGCTGTTCTGTAACTACAGGGTATAGGTAAGCTTCCTGCTTTATACAATGACTAATGAATGAGGCAGATATGATCAGTTCATATTTTGTTATGTTGTGGCCAGAGGGAAGGGTAAAATGTTACAGTGTTATGGTTGGTGGTTTTTCTCTACTTTTATACTTTTTCATTTTTTTGAAATAATATATATATTTTTAAATAAAGGCAATACATAAAAACAAGTCAGTGTGGTGGCATATGTCTGAAAATCCAGCAAAAGGGAGGCTCTGAGACAGGGAGGATCCCAAATTTGAGGCCAGCTTCAGCAATTTAGCAAGCCCTGAGCAATTTTTTTGAGAAAAAGGAAAAAGAAGGTTTATTGCTTTGCTAGCAAAGGAGAAACACAGAGGACACCTGTCCTGAAGGCTGTAATTCTGCCAATCAGCAGGAATGGCCCTACGCAATTTAGTGAGACTTGTCTCAAAAAAAAAAAAAAAAAAAGGACTGGGGTTAAGCACCCCATGGATTCAATCCCTGGTACCAAAAATAAAAGAAAGGAAGGGAGAGCAGGAGGAAGGAAGGAAGGAAAGAAGCTGGGGATGGTGGCACAGGCCTATAATTCTAGCTACTTGGGAGCTAACGCCGAAGGATTCCAAGTTTAAGGCAAGCTTTGGCAATTTAGGGAGATGGCCTCAAAATAAAAAGGGTTGGGGATGTTGCTTAATAGTAGAGTGCTTGAAAGAATGATCAAGGCTTGCTGTTGGAGAAAATGCCCATTTATTGAGGAATAGCTCTGCATATTTATAGAGCCGGGGTCGGTTTGACAGTTATAACAGTTTAATGGTTGAACGGTTTGACAGTTGGCTGGGTGCTTTCTGATTGGTGGGTAAGGATCATGTGAGCCAGCAGGGCTAGTCTGATTGGTGGGTAAGGATCATGTGAGCCAGCAGGATCATGTGAGCCAGCAGGGCTCACCATTGGACGGCTCATCTTGGGGGATGAGGAAGTCTGTCTTTGGAGCCTGGGCAACTCCCAACAAAACCAAACCAAAAGACCATTTCTAGTATTTTTGCTGAGGTCCATACTGTTAACATTTTATGACAGTTTTCAACTGACTATCAAATTTTCTAATTTCCTCTAATTGAGGGAGTGAGTGTTCTATTTTTCATTTAGCACTACATAGACTGTGTTTTAGTAATTTGGGGTGGGGGAAGGCTTGTGATTAAAAAAAAAGTTTTATGAGTTTTTATGAGTATAAATTAAGTGATAAGTGATGGGAAAATGTGTGTATATGAAGTGATTTCATACAGAAAGGCTGTCCTATCATACAGTATTTAATAATTTGATGTAGAAGAATGGGCAGCCAAATAGCATTAAAACTTCATTTGGAAATTAGAGTCTCTTTGCTTGAAGCTTATTCATTTTAACTGACAGAAATCAGTGCTTATTCTTGTTTTATTTATTTATGTTTTTAGTTGTTGATAGACCTTTATTTTATTTATTTATGTGCGGTGCTGAGAATCAAACCTAGTACCTCACACATTCTAGGCAAGTGCACTACCACTGAGCTACAGCTCCTGCCCCAAGTGCTTATTCTTTTTAATTATGGTTTATAAATCTCATTTTTTGTGATATAATAAGAGTAAAAAATACTGTGAAGGCCCTTAAGTCTAGTATTGGTCAGTGAAGGATTTTGGGACTGTCATTCTAGATTTTCTCTTCTGAAAACTATCTTCATCTTGTGGCTTTCCTGTCAGTTGAGAGGAACACTGTTTCAAGAGAACAGAATGTGTCTTCCTGTCTAATAGGGGACTAGAGGAGTAATGAAAAGTGGCTGGGTTGCTGCTTCTACTCTTCCCTTGTCAACTTTTGTTCCACCCAACCCCATTAACAGGCCTGTGACCTTAAATTCTGAATATATTGGAGCATGTCCTGGAGTATTCTTTGTTGTTGCAGCTTTTGGTGACAAAGTTTCTGATATCAATGAAACCTTATGTGATATTGTGGAAAATATATTTGATCTTTGTTTTGTTTCTTGGCAAAAGGGAAAAAAAAACCTGATAAAATTCTTGGAAATCTCCAGAGTGATGAGTGTCTCTTGTATGCTAATGAAATGCCTGGTGCTTGGGGACCTCTAGATAGTTTCAGGATGGGTACTGGTCTTGGATATACCAAGGCATGACTTGGGGGGTAAGACCTTGAAACCTACCCCCAGTCTTTGAGGAAGGGAGAGGGGTTGAAGGTCAAGCTCATCACCAATGGCTATATTTAATCTAATTTCTTACATGATGTAGCTCCCCTTAAAAAACCCCAAAGGACTGGATTCAGAGAGTTTTCTGTGTAGCTTGAAGTAATGGTGGTTCCTAGGTTGTGGCACTACCAGAGTCATCATGGAAGTTCCACACAACTGGGCCCATATCTTGCCTTGTCCATCTCTTCTGTCTGGCTCTTGATCTGTATCCTTTGTAATATACCTCGTAGTAAATGGGTGAACAAAGTAAGTAAAGGGTTTCTCCGAGTTCTGTGAGTCACTTTGGCAAATTAATCAAACCAAAGGGAGAGTGTTTTGGAAACCTCAGTTTATGGTTGGCAGTTGGAAGCAGAGGTCCCAACATGTGCTTGTGGCTGGCTTCTGAAGGGGGAAGCAGTTCTGTGGGAATGGGTCCTCAGCATGAGCGATCTGATGCTGTCCCAGGTAATGTAAGAATTGAGTTGATTTGTAAGAAGGAAACCCACGTGGTCAGAATTGCTTGCTCATTTTGTAAGGAAATACCCCATGTATTTGATGTCAGGAAGAGTGCTGTTGAGTGCTGTATGAGAGTAGGAAAAACACTTTGGTTGTTTCTCAGACAACCTGTCCTCAGACTTTATAATTGGTGAAGGCAATATTGTACTTGAAGTTTGATGACTGGATGAATGTAACTAAAAATTC